>NC_059429.1:31938947-31985237 GCF_021028975.2 Sphaerodactylus townsendi | reverse complement strand
ATTAACATACAAGTACTATAAAATGATGTTTGCATCTTGGGATTTTTAATCAATCATATAATTATATGAAAGTATAATTATATCAAAGTATAATCATATAATTATATCAAACTTATCGGAAACATCTCATCCCACTATGCAGAGATCCATTATCACTTAAAAAATATGTAGCATACCAAAATTTAGGAATCCTGCAAATATTGACACTGAGGAGGTCTGATGAGATTTCTAGATGTGTTTCCATACAGAAATTTCCATATAGAAACTCTTAACATTTCAAGCTGTAGTTCTAACAGTACCAGTAAATCACAAAGTCAACTTTCTTTCGATAAAAGAAGAAAAAACCTTTAATACTAAACAGAGATTCACCATTCTAAGCTTAGTGACTTCAGTGGTCTCAGAATGGTAACTCTGGAGAATTTCACTAAACAGTTGTTATTTGTGACCCGAAGAGCTACTAAAAATCATCAGTGAGGAAATAACATACATTTATCTATTTGTAAGGTTAATTTTGTGGCCTGGGACCCACAGGTGGATATGCCATGTGTGACGAATGCATTTATCCTGCATTCAGATTACAGGGTGGACCCGCCCCTGAAAGAGTTAAGCCCTGGCCAGCCCTGATTGGCCAGAGAAAAAAACGCGCATACTATAAATACTGTCAGCGAGAATGCTGAAGGGTTCTTCTTTTTAAGTCTTTGGACTTTTTGGCTCTGACTGAGCGTATGTGCCTTCGGGTACTTTTTGGTGACAGAGTGAGGAGAATCCGGCTAGATCTCTCACTGCTGTGGTGTAGGAATAGCGGAGGAGGCTATTCAGTCACCTACAACCCTGAGTTTGGAGGCGTGTGTCCGCCCTCAGGTGTTTTGTTTTATTTTTGAGGGAAACCTCTTAACAGTCCAAAAGTCGGTCCTCAAAGTGAACAACAGTCTTGGGAGGCCCAGTCCCTGTGGCAGAGAAGCCAGATTTTGGGAGTGTGGGAGAGGGAGGCTGTTGTGCCTGAATCCCACTGGGCGTAGACTGGGTGTTTTATTTTTGTGAGGAGGAACAGCGGACTGAAATCTTTTATTTTTAAAAGGGAGGGTGAAACCTCCACAGTAACATCTTTTGAAAAACATCTTTTTATGACGTAAAACTGGAGTGTAGTGACACCTGCGAGTGTCAATTGTGTAACTGAAGTAAAGTGCCTGAAACCATTAAGCTTAAGAACAAACTTACTCTGAAACTGCTAAGCTTAATCAAACTCTCTCTGAAACCAATACGCTTACAACCTCTCCAGTTTATCTGAGAAGCCTCTGTAAAGCCAGCAAATAAAGTTTTCAGTTTTACTTCACCTTTTAAAACCGTTCCAGTCATTATTATTTTTATCTGTGTGTCTGTGTTCCCCAGTCCGGGTGGTGACTGTTTAAAAATCAGTTTTTGTGGGCTTTAATTTATATTTTGGTGGCAGCGAAAAGCAGAACATATAAGCGCCTTTCTTCCACACCATGCCTTAACAGGTATCTAACTATTACTATTTTGTTGTTTTCCTGTAGAATTTAGAAGGAAAAACATGAGGAAGTAAGCAAGAAGAGAAGGGGAGAAGAAAAAACCGAAGATGGATAAAAACGGGAGAAACAAGATAAAAATATACAGTACAAAATAGGATTTGTCCTCAAAGAAGAAAGCAGGAGCAGAAAAGCCCAGAATGGCAACCACTGGCTGACAAGAATCCTAATACTTTATTTTTTTCATTCTGCTATTTTAAATGCCTTGAATGCATTGGCACAGAAGTAGTATATTAATAGAATAGCTACGTAAGTTAGAAATTAAATAAAAAGTGTTGCAGATTGGTATTCTGGGGATAGTCAGGCCAGTAAAGACTGAAGAATTGTTACATCAGTCTGAGAATTCAATCAACATACTTACATGAATACATCTTGGATATACCACCCTGCCTTCTATGCATTGTACTCTGAAGGGTGGGGAAAGTGGATCCTTTCTATAGCCCCAGTTACACGTAAATTCCATCATATCTCCAGATTCTGAATATAATTTTGCATCACTTCTCCACTTCAATTGTATATGGTTACGTGCCATATCTTCTTCACTCACTGTACAAGCCTCTGGAAAAAGAACAAAAACGAGACTTGTTTCTTTTTGAGATTAGTTTGACCCAGGAAAGTTCCATTGAGATGTTGACGGATATGAAAAGCTGGATGCAACAAGCTGTAACCCTGCTGTGATATTAATATTAATATTTATTTACTTTTCTTGCTTTAAAATAATATTGGCAAAAGCCAGTTGCCAAAAAGCACTCCTCTGGGTGTAGGTAGCCGCATGATCACTTGACCACAAGCTAAAGGTCAAAACTACTTTAACAAAAACAGAATTAAGACAATGAGTTACTCCTGGTAAGCTGGAGGTCTCATTTGAGTCACTAGCATGCTTGATTACCACACCTAGCTATAGAAACTGTTAAAGACAAAGGATATGGAAAGTCGCCAGCAGATACTGTATTCTTTAGTTTGCATTGGAAACACAGGTCAGCAGCAAATACTTACTGCTCTGCATTTCCCCTCCTTTTGTAATGGTTCTCCTAAAAGCCTTTACCTCTCCCAAGTCTAAAGGTCTCAGCCAAAAATTCAATTGAGTCTCGGGCAGTGACCCTACAGGGTTAATCTGCATGGGAGCATTGCAGCCCTCCCTCATTCAGCTTGATAATGTAATTTGGCCCTATTGTCACGGGGTTAGTGAAAGGTGAGCTGACTCATCGAAGTCAGCACCCCAAATCCAGCACAGATGCTGCAGAAGTAAAACCTGCTCTGATTGGTTCCTTTTCCCGCCAAGGAACGATCTACCCTATAAAAATTCAGTTCACCTGGAGCACATGGCTCATTGCCACATGTTCCTCTCTTGGTCTTGTTGGTGTTGAGACACGAATTCGTCCTTCATTGGGTTTCTATGCTGGCGTGGAATCCCTGCCTTCTACTTCATCTACCTCTAAGAATCATTAGGTAACGTATTACCCTGCAAAAACCCCCATTCTCTATCCTCCAAATCTATCTTTCAAACCTGCTTATATACTAGGAAACTTGAATGTATGTGCTCTTGTGCCTTACTGTGTGTATGTATTTTTGAACCAAATTCATATCAAATGTTTAAACTCAATTTGGACTCTGTGCTTCTCTGTGGAATATCCTTTGCTAGAATTCCTTCCCCGTAGATATAGTCCAAAAGATCCCCACAGCCAAACCTCTCGCAGCCAAAGTGAGTTGTTTTTATTCCCCTGTGCTACTTAAAATTCTAAACGTGTGCTGTTACACTCTTAGCAGCTGGTGAAGAATCCTTCTCCCAAATCCCCTTCCCCTGTTAAGGCTGTAACAAAGCAGACCACCACATAAACTGACAAGAAACACATGATACTTCAGCCTCAAAGTATCAAGCATATAATAGCAAACTACCTATGCATGTTGGAGGTTCTGTCCAAAGACCGTTTTCACAACGTACTTCAGAAGATCCATTCATTCTATACAGGTTTTGGCATTTGTATTGTAATCTTGTGCCCCGTGGATAGAATGCCCTAATGGTGTCAAGGATATCTCCATTTTGAATAGCAGGAGGTCGACCACAGTTCCCGGCAGCATCTGTAATGATAAATCAGAGAATGAGTTGATACTATAGTATGGTTATGCCATACACCAGGCATGAGTACTGATAAAAACTGTTGGTAAATTCTGGGTGTGGGTTTTTTAACTTGGAAATTTTCAGTAAAGCTGAATAAAGCTATAGCCATCAGTTTTATTTGGCTATTAATGAAAATATTCAGGTTAAAAAAATAGAGAAATTGTTCAGTTCTCCCCTGCCCCGCCTTGGGGCTTAGGAAATGGCAGTAGTGTGGGAGGGTGGAGGGAAGCGAGTCCTACCTGCTGTTGCCAGTAGGAACATCTCCCTGCCTTCATCTAAGCATTTCAAATACTTAAAGAGAAAAATAATTTCCCTGCTTAACCTCTGATTTTCCAGATTAAATATTCTCAGGGGCTTCAGCCTTTCCTTGTATGGCTTGGTCTCCAGGTCTCTGATGATCCTCGTCATGCTCCTCTATACCCACTCTATTTTGTCGACATCCTTTTAATAGTGAGGCCTCCAGACAGTACTTGAAGTGCAGCCTGACCAATGTGGTGAACAGTGACACTATAACATCTTGTGATTTGCTTATTATTGCGCGATAACCCCAAGACCACAATAGCCTTTTTTCCACTGCATCACATTAATTGCTCGTATTCCGTTACAATCCACCTGCTGTACTCCTAAAAGCTGTTCACACACAGTATTACCCAGAAGTGCATCCATCACCCAGCATGTGTACTTCTCATTTTTGTTACCAAGATACAGAACTCTGCATTTTTCCTTGTATCTTGTTCATATCTGCCCACTTTTCCAGTATGTTCAAATCATGTTGAATTCTATCTTCCTAGATCCATTCTACTCCTCCCAATCTGGTGTCATCTGCAGATTTAATGTCCTTCCACCACCTCATCTAGATCATTTATAAAAACATTGAAAAATACCAGGCCCCAAATTGTGGCATCCAACTGGGCACCTCCCTCCAATTCGATTAAAGATCATTGACAACTGTTCTTTGAATGTGATTCTCCAAATAGTTCCTTATCCATCTAACTATCCTAGAATCTAGTTTGGAGTGCTCCAGGTTACTTATCAAAACATCATGTAGAACCCTGTAAAAACTTTACTGAAATCAAGGTAAATGTTGACAGTGTTCCCATAATCCAGTATGCTCATCAGTAAGCTCAGCTGGGACAAGGATCTGAAAGTGCTCAATGATATTAAGGGTTGAATGCCAAGGAAGTTGGAGCCCCATGTGCAACAGTGAGAGGTTCCATAACAAGGTGGCCATCGTCAAGACTTTGAGCCCAGCACCTTCCTGCCATCATGACAGTAGATGCAGCAGTTGAACTGTTGGGGTTGTTCATGGCCGGGCCTTCATTGGCTCCACTCTAGGGTGGGGGAAATGGCAGAGACAGCTCAGAAGCTGATCTCTTCAGGGGGAGATCCAGTTTGTGGGTAGATAGGGGCTCTGCCCAGATCCCCACTGCCTGGTGAGCAGCCTTAACTGGCAAGGCTAGCAGATGTCTCTCAGCCGGCAATACTGTCCTGCAAGAAACAGTCCATGGTAGAGTTGGAACCAGTGTGGAAGGACAGGGGGTGTGAGTCTGAGGGGGCAGAGGAGGCCAATCTTTAGGGGATCAGCTATGAAGGGTCACTCTCCACTGAGGACCACAGTGCCACATACACCAAGCTCTATGCGGGTATGACAATACACATGATGGTCTTCCCTGCAGATCTACTTGTAGGATGCCCCCATGGAGAAGTAGGCAACAGGCCCATTGCTACCTAAAAAGGATCAGCATCCTTCATTCCCTCACTTCCCTCCCTTGCACGCCACTTCTCCCTCCCCTCCCTCCCTCCCCTTCCCTTGCATGCCACCCTTCCACTGCGCTGTTCATCTGAGCCGGTTACCAAAATGGTGGGACACAACAATCCTCTTTGGATGGGGGAAATTGGCTATAGAGCCTGCCTGCCCTGATTCTGAACAGACAGGGCTGCCATACAGGGCCTTTGTGAGGAGGTCAACCATCACCTCCAGGGACAGGTGCACCATTCCTGTGCTTCAGAGAATCTTACTGTCCCTGCAATTCCTGGCAATGAGAATGTTCCATGTGGTGGTTGTGGAGGTCCTGGAGGTCTTGCAATCATCTGTCTCCTGCTGTCTGTATGGGTTCCTTGATGGCCAGGTGCAAGTGCCCCACTGCTAGCATAAATGTCTGTTGCATTTGAACAAGTACATTTACGCCAGCACTGGGGTCACACTGCCTCCACAGCACATTCTCTCTCCCTTCCTTGTGGATTGAGCCCTTAGAAACTTAAGCATGATTAACTATGATCAGCATCTGATTTGGCATGGCCTCACTGACTGAATCTCTAACTCTGGCACATCTGTTTATTATCAACTTTTTTTGTATGTCTGTCAGTTTTCAAAATGTCATTTGCACATCAGAGTTAGCACCTGTGTCTAGTTAAACACAGAAAGCACAAAAGGTTGGATTTTTTTCTTGTGTGTTTCTAGTGTATTGACTATTAACTGCTGGTTGCTGAGGGTCTTGGAAAACATTCTGAACTAGAGTAACTTTGATTCAAAAAGGTACTTTTTAGATTCTTAACATTACACACTCAAGTTCACAAGATAAAACAAATTATTAGTTAAGCTTTAACTGTTATGAGATCCTAAGTATGCATTCTTGCATTATACACTTAAACTGGCATATTTTAGCCTGCCTGTGGAGACAAATGGACCCGGAGCTGTTCCAGAAAGCTCTGCGGGAGACCCCACCCACTGAAGGCACCCTCAATGAGCTGGTAGAGGGCTGGGATGCCAGGCTCTTTGAAGCCATTGAGACTGTTGCGCCAGTGCACCCTCTCTGCCCCCGCAACAGACCGGCTCCTTGGTATACTAAGGAGCTGTGATGGATGAAGCAGGAGCTGAGATGGCTAGAGCGGGTGTGGTGGCGGACCCTTGATAAGGGGTCAAGACACTCATATCGGACATTTATGAGATCCTACGAGAGTGCTGTGAAGGTGATGAAGAGGGTATATTTTGCTTCCTGTGTTGCAGAAGCTAGCTTAGGACCTTTGGGTTCTAAGTTTGACCATTTAAGCCAACTTGACCCATCGGATGTGGACGGGATGCTGGCAGCTGTACGATCTACCACATGTCCTTTTGACCCATGCCCTTCCTGGCTGGTGAAAGCCAGCAGGGAGGTGCTTCGGAGCCACCTGTTGGAAATTATCAACAGCTCCCTTAAGCAAGGAGCTTTCCCAGGGTGGCTTAAAGAGGTAGTGGTCTGCCCGCTCCTAAAAAGACTGCTGTTAGATCCTGAGGATCCAGCCACTGTCGCCTGTGCTCTCTAATCTACCCTTTTTTCTGGGTAAGTAATTGAAGCGCAGCGGTGGTGGATCAGTTCCAGTGGATTTCTGGATGAAACGCACGCGTGTTGAATCCCCTTTCAGTCCAGTTTCCGCGCAGACTGGCCACGGAACCAAAGACGGTGTTGCCATTTGCCATGCGTGGATGAACTTCTCGCCGCATCTCTTGGATAGAGGTCGTCTGTGCTGCTGGTGTTTGTTAGACCTCACCACAGCGTTTGATGTGGTAGATCATGACCTTTTGGTCCACCCCCTCATCGTGATATCAGTAGAGTCTCGCGGGTCAGGCCTTGAAATTGGCTGGCCTCGATTTCTCCGAGGCCAAGGACTGCAAGGTGACATCAGGGGGTGAGAACTCCAGGCGCACTACCCCATTGAGATGTGGGGTGCTGCAGGGGGCAATCCCTCTCCCCGATGCGTTTTCAATATCTGCCATGTGCCCTGGCAGAAGTGTGGTCTGGAGTTTTGGGCCGCAGGTGCCACTCAGTACACTGGATGACACTCCAGCTTGTGTTCCTTGATGGCGGAGGGCTATTGCGGCCCCTGGAGCTCTCCAGCATTGTTTAGAGGCTGTGGCGGGTTGGTTGGAGGAAGCAGAAGTTGGCTGAAATTAAAATCCTATGAAGTCCAGAGTAGTCCTGTGGCTGGGATGGGAGGAGAGATTGGTGGACTTTTGCCCGTTATCATGCTAGATGGCTTGCGCCTTACAACCAGCCCTCCTCATCTGTCGTAAGAGCAATGGCGTATCCACCTTGGACTCCACACTATTGTTGGAGGTGGGTCAGGGCTCGGCTCAAATGGCTCCAGGTAGCTTTCACCCATTTCGCGGCAAGCACGGCAACTGGCCTTTGTATCTATCTCTATTCTGACCTGGCCACTGTGACTTCCATGCAAACCCTGGGTTGAGCCTCCAGATTAGATTATTGTAACCACGCTCTATGTTGGCCTGCCTTTGTCGATGGTCGTTAGAAACTGAAACTTGTGTAACATCGCGGCAGCCAGATTACTGATGGGGAACATCGTGCCAGGACCGCTTTATCACTCCGGTCCTATATCATCTTACATTGGCTGCCAATCGAGTTCCAGACCATCTTCAAAGTAATGGTTTTGACCTTTAAGGCCATTAGCGGCATTGGGCCTGCGTATATTTGAGGGACCACATCTTCCCATACTGCTCCTGTTAGGTCCCTCCGCTCCTCGGAGGAGTGTCTGCTGGAAATCCCACAGGCCCAAAACAGATCTGGCTGGTCGCCTCTACGCAGGTCCAGGGCTTTCACAGTTTCACGGGCACTACCTGATGGAACAGGCTCCCTAAAGGGAGACCAGGGCCCTGCGGGACCTTTAAAGTTTCCGCATAGGCCTGTAAAACAGACCCTGTTCTGTCAGGCTTTTGGCCAGCTGGGATGAAAGCCATCAGACCCTCATGTCATCCAGGCCCCCATGGATGGGGTTGGGCGGGAAGGAAATGTCAGCCATACTGATTGTTTTAAATTGTAGATTAAATTATTGTTTTATGTTTTAAAATGTAGATTGAATTATGATATACACCGCCTTGAGCCTACTCGAAGAGGGCAGTCTAAAAATATAATTACATAAATAGATGAAACAAACATACATTGATAAAGCAGAGAGACAGAGAGAAAGAGAGCAGACCATACAGGGCTACACTAGCCCTGGCCTGTTAACCAATCACCTACTGCGAAGCCAAAACACAAGAGCAATTCAAGCACATATTATGGCCCACCAAGGGTTTGCCACGCATGTGTTATCCATTATTTAAATTCTCAATTAAATTTTATGTCAAACAGAGACATATTTATATACACATTAATGAAATCCTTTGTATTTCAGTATTCTATAAACACAATTCCTATTATCTTTATGGAAAGGGGAAATTTTTTAGCAAACCTAGTGGAGGGCATGCAATACATGACTGATCTCCTATGTTCAGCTTGGGTGAGTTGAAAATTAGGAAGGCATGAAGCTTAGCTGCTAAAAAAAAAAAAGAGACAGCTGCTTCTTAGAAGGGCATGCTGGAATGTCCAAAGTGTCACAGTTCGAAGCATATATCCACTTTTAGAAGATTATAAAATATGTGCATCAAATTACCTACGCATCTTGGTAGTTTTGTCCATTTCTTTTTCAAGCATGTTACTTCCAGTGGTCCAGAAAGATTCCAGCCTGTTTCACACCGATAATGTACTGTGTCATAAGGCATGTACCTTTCCTTTAGTTGCCCAGTAATTTCACCATGGTCAATCTCACTTGGGGGAGGACATGTGACATCTGCAACAAGAGATATAAACAGTTACACATACTTGCAAGGTTTTTAAAACAACAATGTATAAACATTTCCAAGTTCCTGGGGGAAATTTGTGAATGTTGCCATCCAATGTGAGAAAAGCCTAATGATAAAGGATCTGGAAAAGGTAAGAGAAAGAGAGAAGCAAATTGCACAGCTTTGTGATTTGAGCAAAGTCGCACCAGAATTTAATTTTCTCAGTATAGGAAGATTTCGAAGAACTGTTGTAAAAGTCTTAGAGTTAAAAATGAGAAACAATACAGAAGCTATTGTCGAAGGCTTTCACGGCTGGAATCACTAGGATGCTGTGGGCTTTCTGGGTGATATGGCCACGTTCAGAGGCATATCTAGGAAAAATGGAGCCCAGAGACAAAGATCTGAATTTTCCGCCTCCCCCCCTGGAAGGCCTACTGCCTGGTGCTCATGCTAGCATCCAGATCTATTGCCTGGAGCCTGCGCTGGCATCCAGGTCTACTGCCTGGAACTTGCGCCAGCATCTAAGTCTATTGTTTAGAGCTGACATCGGTGTCCATATCCACTGCCCAGAGCTGGTGCCAGCGCCCAGGTCTATGTGCACCCGGGGACATGAGTTGTCCCATGTCCCCATCAGCGGTATGCCCCTGGCCAAGTTCCAGTAGTATTTTCTCCTGATGTTTTGCCTGCATCTCTGGCTGGCATCTTCACAGGTTCTGGTGGAAGTACCAGATCCTCCTGAAGATGCCAGCCACAGATGCAGGCAAAACATCAGGAGAAAATACTACTGGAACATGACCATACAATCTGGAAAACCCACAACATCCTAATGCAGAAGCTCTTAAGAGGAGATTCTGGCCATTTATGCACTTGCATTTTGCCTTGCAGGCAGTTTATTTTTCCTTTACCATAGCCTTTCCTTTATGCATTGTTTTTTGCCCTTTCTGAAGCCATCATAGGGCAGAGCAGAGAAGATGTCATTTCCAAATGATGGCAAAATGTGACCTTTTCTGTTGCTTTTCTTTTCCCCATCAACCAAAACAGCTAAGCAGGAAGCATAATTCTTTATCTAGGTTTTGTTGTTTCCTCCTGGCTTCCCCAGCTCACGCCATAGCATTTCCCCCCCTGCTCTCTTGGCCACCATGTGCAAAGGATCAGTAGGGCTTTTGTGTGTGTGTGTGTGTGTGTGTGTGTGTGTGTTTTAACACTGCAGGACTGATCTACTGAAATATATATGGAGCAAAGGACTGATCTACTGGACTATCAGACACCAGTAAAAAAGGTGGGGAGGCAGCCTCCCCAAACGTGCTTTTCTGGCCAAGAAGGAGACAATACAAGAAAATACAAGGAGACAATATTCAATCAGACAATGTGTTGATTCAAAAATATTTTACAACTATTGTAAAACTGACAAAAATAGAGGGTATTGCTTGGTAAACATAACCTTTCGAAGACTGCAGAAAAACAGAGGTAGATATAACGGAGAACTGGTGGAGATTATAGAAAATTAAACAGGAAAGTATGGGTCCAGAAGATGACATATTTGGTTTGAATTCTACATATTTTGAAGATGAAATTTTACAACCTTTACAAAATTCTATTTTACAAAGAGGAAAAATGCCAGATTCGTGAAAAGAGGCCAATATTACATTGATACCTACAGAAGGGCAAGACTTAACTTGAACAAAAAATTATAGTTCAATACCATTATTGAATAACGTATTCAATAAATCAATAAATCATGTATTCAGTAAATCATCCAATGACAAAACTATAAATTATTCACAACAATTTTAGCTGACAGACTAAAAATAGTATCACAAGAAGGAATTTAGGTAGATTTCTACCTAAAAGACAGTTAAATGACCATGTTAGAATGGCTCTGGATATTTTGGAATACTTGGCGAGACAGAGTGAAAAACAAGTTGCTTTGATTTTTTTGAATGCAGAGAAGGCCTTTGATACCGTAATTTGAATTGATGTGTTATGTTTAATAGCCCAATTCACAGCCCAAGGCAGCCGGGGATGGTACCGATACTGTGCCACTAGCTCCAGAGGGCTTTCGGTTTGGTTGGGGAGGCAGAAAATACCAGCCCCCCAATCCCTCTGCTGGAAAGCCCTTCATAGAGCTAAATGAACTTTGGAGCCCTGTGTGGCAGTGCATCTGTTTGAGAATCTGGGGTGGAAGCTGACTAACATCAGTTCCACCTGCTGTAATGCCCTGGCATGGAGTATCTTAGAATCATTAAAGCATATGTGACTAAAGGTAAAAAGACATGACACACTCTTACTTTTAAAACTGTTCAGAATTTTTCTGCCAAAGTTCCTCATCAAAAGCTCTTGAATAAAGTGAACACTCATAGGATAAAATATTAAAACAGGTTGCTCTAAAAAAACTATAATTGTGCATCCAGTGTCTTCTGTGCAGGCACGCATTAGCACACACAGGCCAACTGCAGAAGGATTTCCTCTAAGTAAAATGTGCTTCGACTTTTAATTCCAAACATTTTTAAAAGAAAAAGTTCAGAAAACATTGGTCTACTAGTTGTAATTTCATGCAACATTGCATTTTCCATGCTCACATTCAGCACTTACCTTTACATGTGGGTGGCTCTGACCATACCCTAATTCCACATGTCACATTGTCTGATCCAGATATTTCAAATCCTTTACGGCATCGATACTGCACTTGGTGGTCTGGCCTGTAAATGTCTCTTCTGCCACTTATAATATCAGCATAGGTAACTGTAGGTGGATCTCCGCAGGCTGCATCTTAATAGGGAAATTATATTTTGTTGTTAATTCGTGTTATAGTGGAAAAATGGAAATGTAACATTGTCCAAGCACTCAATCTGATATACTTTGTCACTGGAAGTTAAAAATTATTTCCTCTCCTCTGTCTCATTATTAATTACAGCTGGGTTACCAATAGTGGACTGAGAAAACCAGTAAAGCAGGTTGAAAGGAATCAATAGTCCTTTCTGCACAGACCAAATAAAACATCTTGAAGACATTTTTAAAAGAATCTTTTCTGCTTTTTTTTGTTCGGATAGTGTGGAAAAATAAAGTGTTGCCATGGTCTTTCCCCCTCCATTTTCTGCCACCTCTGTGCTACCCACCATTTTCTGAAAGGTTTCTCAGGGCTGTTCCATTGCTTGCATTGCAACTAGCTGCTATTTCAGCATGTAAAGAACATGAACACACTTAGTTTTGCCTGTTGATGACACACGTGTTGTTTTTTCCAAGTTTTTTATTTTCAATGACATGCCTTTGAAGGTATGAAGAATCCCCACTACCGTCTTAGCCAGGTTTCAGAACACAAACTAACCAGGTTTGAGGGCTGACCTCCCCATTGCTTGCATGGCAGATTCCGTTTCTGGCGCTCGTTCTCCCCATTCTGGCAGGACCTGGTTGCAAGTGGCATAGACCCCATTAACACGGTTCAGAGCTGATCTGAGGGGAGGGATGAAGGTTGAAACCCTGACTCATTTCCCGCCCTGAAGTGTGACGCAGAACTTGGGCAACCAATCAGCTCTGTGATGCGCGTGCAGCCTTTCCTTTGTTTCATTTCCGCTTTTGCAATCGGTCATAAGAAGGGGATGCAAACGTTAAACAGTCAAATGTGTAACTTTGAATCGTTAATGGTTTACATAGGTAATGATTAATTGTCTGCACAGTTAAATGTTAAACTTTTACATGGTGTTTTTTTATCACGCCCCTACAATGTACATTTCCACAGTGGGAAAAGGTCCCGCCCCATCAAGGCACACCAGCCAATCAGGGGAGACCGGCGAAGCGAGCTCGCCTGGTAGTGGGGATTGCTAAGAGTTCTGCAACCAGGTGCACCTGCTGTGTGCTCGCTGCGGTGGGGAGGGAGAAACTCTGATGAAGAGGACACAGTTTCACAATGAACAGGTTTTGATCTGCATGCAAATTTCAAGTGGGGATTCAACTGATATGAAATCTCATATTGTGTCTTCATAGCTTTGAAGGCACATCACTGAACACAAAAAACTTGGAAAAAACAACACATGCATGTCATTGGCAAGGAAAACCAAGTTTATTCATGTACTTTATAAGCTGAAATAGCAGTCAGCTGTGATGCAAGCAGCAGAAACAGCCCTGGGAAACCTTTCAGCAAATGGTAGGCAGCACAGAGGATCCCTGGGGCAGCAGAAAATGGGGAGCGTGAGCTGTGGAAAATCCAAAAGCGAGAACCTTAAACTCAGAGGGGAAAAATAAAACATTTCCTTATCTATGCACAGCAAACAGGAAATGTTTTCAATCCATCTTGGGGGAAAAGATTGCTAGTTTAGTGTTTACAAAAAGCCCTGGGTTGAGCTTAAATAAAACATCCTAAAGACGTCTCGGGCAAATGGCTATGTCAGGGGTCTGCAACCTGTGGCTCTCCAGTTGTTCATGGACTACAAATCCCATCAGCCCCTGCCAGCATGTAGTGGCAAATCATCAGTCCCTCTAAGCAAATTATTACGTTTTATTTACAGTCAGTCTTCAGTGCAGAGGACCTTCGCAGAACCCATTTTACTTGAGAAGTTTTAACAGGGCATGGCAGGAACTGGTCATGTGAAATGTGACCATTTACATGCAAAGATTGTGCTTTAGCAATGAGCTCTATGTCAGTTGAAGTTTCTTGATGAGGTCCCAGTCTGTTGTCCACCACAAACAGTGAACTATTTGAATCTAAACTCCAACCAAGAGAAACCCCACAAGGCCATCCTCTAGTCCTCCTGCTGTTAAGCCCCAGCTATATCACTGCTCTCTTTCAATAGCCGTTTGGAGAATATTGCCCAAGCAAAACAAACATTGTACCTTCACAGTTAGGAGGTTCCGTCCATTCTCCTTTTCTGCATGTCACATTGAGGGGCCCAGTAGCAACAAATCCGGGATGGCACATATAATGCACTGTTTCTCCGGGATGATAGCTTTTTTTCTCTAGCTCATGAAGTGACGCATCAAAGATTTGTGGGGGAGAGTCACATGGGTTTTCTGGTAAGATATAAAATGAGAATAACTATGTCCAAACCAGCTGAAGAGAGTGAACAAAATTATGTATCTAATATTGAGCCTGTAAATAGAATGAGATTCTAATGTGAGGTAAAGGAAGTAGTATGGGAGGATTCAATAGCTGATTCCAGGATAGCAGGTATGCAGTAAAGTACACAGGAGAAAGAAAATAAATGGCTTTCTTGTTTCAGATACCTGTCAGGAGCAATACTCAAACCTTCAGAAAATTATTGGATGGAACATCCTACTCCGATGGTTTTCCCACTTTCATCACTCAAGGAAGACTTTCCATTTTGACTTGCTTGTGGAGGAACCCCCCTTTTTTCATGGAACCCCTCTGAATTGCAAAAAAACTCTGGGATTCATTTAGTTAGAACAGGCTATGCCTTTTAAGACATGGGCTCATTCCGCACATGCAGAATAAGGCACTTTCAAACTGCTTTCAGTGCTCTTTGAAGCTGTGCAGAATGGCAAAATCCACTTGCAAACAGTTGTGAAAGCGGTTTGAAAATGCATTATTTTGCGTGTGTGGAAGGGGCCTTAGCTACTGACTGACATGAATTTTCACATTTTCCTGTGTTTGTGCATTGTTGTGGAAAATCAGTAAAGGAGGAGATTGTTCTGATGGCTTCATTAAGAATCCTCCCCTAACTGAATTTCTGACTGAGGAATATCTGAAAATTTTTTAAAGAGAAGAGAGAAGAAGTGTTTGGATTTATACCCTGCTTTTCTCAACCATAAGGAGTTTCAAAGTGGCTTACAAACACCTCCCCTTCCTCTCCCCACAACATACACCATGTGAGCTAGACGGTGCTGAGAGAGAGGCCCCTTCCTTGCAGGGTTCCATAATACGAATTGCCCTTGGGATGGGTAAAAAGCGCCGTCCCCAGGGCTACCTGACCATGATGGAAGTGCAGCTTCTTCGAAGCTGCCATTCTTCCTACAGCTTCCCGGCGAGGTTTACAGAAAATCCAAGCAGCTGACTTCCAGCGGCACTACCGTCGCGAGCAACCAATGGCTGAGCTAAGCCATCCCTCCCCTGTGCCGATTGACATACCTTCTCTGGGCGTAACTGTCCGGGCGTGGTTGCGAGGAGCCTCGGGGACATGCCCCCCCTGCCTCTGGCCCGGGCGGTTCGCGCGGAGCGGGAACTGATAATCCCCTATTGGCCTCAGCTGACGCCTGAACAGTCGCGAGAAGAGTAGGTAGCCTGGGCTTTAATGGCGGCAGCTGCTGGCGCCGTTGCCGTCCCGGTAGTTCTGGGACCGTTCAGTGCAGCGGTCCCAGGGGTTGAGTCAGCGTCATGCGCCGTAACCCAACCTCGCAACGATAACGGTGGCGGAACGGCCAGAGTTCTGAGACAACTGTGACTAGCCCAAGGTCACCCAGCAGGCTTCATGTGCAGGAGTGGGGAAATAAATCAGGTTTGCAACCCATGTGGAGGAGTGTGGAATCAAACCTGGTTCTCCATATTAGAGTCTGCCTCCTGCTGGCTCTCTCCCAAAAAACAAGGTTAAGACCAATGACTTTCCTGGAACATTCAACTAACACAGCAATGCACCTCAATTTGAAAGATCTTCACAGAAGTTGAGGATTAGAAGAGCACTTCACTTTGCAGTACTTCTGTAGCAGAGATGTGCAGTTCAGATGTGGAAATATTTGAAAGAACCAAATTATGCTATGTTCAGAATAACTAAAGATAATTCAGAATCTGAATGTTCCAGTCCTGGATACACGGACGTAGGTAAGGGGGGGGGGGTTTCCTCGGTTTGGAAACCCCCCCATTCATGTCCGAAGCTCCGCCCCTCCGTTTGTGGGTTTTAAAAACATTTTAGTGCTTTTTTGGATTTTGGCCTGCAGGGGGCGCATTGTTTGGGCTAGCAGGACCAAACTTTCAGGGATTGTTTGGGGGACTCTCCTGATGATACCACCTGGGTTTGGTGAGGTTTGGTTCAGGGGGTCCAAAGTTATGGACTCCCAAAGGGGGTGCCCCGTCCCCCATTGTTTCCAATGGGAGCTAATAGAAGATGGGGGCTACACCTTTGAGGGTCCATAACTTTGGACATCCTGAACCAAACTTCACCAAACCTGGAATGTACTATCAGAAGAGTCGCTTATTGATACCACCCTGGTTGTATGAAGTTTGGTCCAGGGGGCCCAAAGCTATGGACTCCCACAGGGAGTGCCCCATCCTCCATTGTTTTCAATGGGAGCTAATAGAAGATGGGGCTACACATTTGAGGGTCCATAACTTTGGACATCCTGAATCAACCTTCACCAAACCTGGAATGTACTATCAGGAGAGTCTTTTATTGACACCACCCAGGTTTTGTGAATTTTGGTCCAGGGAGTCCAAAGCTATGGACTCCCAAAGGGGATGCCCCCATCCCCCATTGTTTCCAATGGGAGCTAATAGGAGATGGGGGCTACACCTTTGAGGGTCCATAACTTTGGACCCCTGAACCAAACTTCACCAAACCTGGGTGGTATCATTAGGAGAGACTCCTAAAGATACCCTGAAAGTTTGGTGATTCTAGCTTAACAATTGCACCCAGACAGCAGGCATCCCCCAAATTTCCCCAGATTCTCCTTTTAAATCCACGCCCTTCGGCATGGATTTAAAGGGAGAATCTGAGGTCCTCAGTTTAGAAGAAGAAGAAGAGTTTGGATTTATATCCCCCCTTTATCTCCTGAAGGAGACTCAAAGGGGCTTACAATCTCCTTGCCCCTGCTCCCTCACAACAAACACCCTGCGAGGTGGGTGGGGCTGAGAGAGCTCCGAAAAGCTGTGACTAGCCCAAGGTCACCCAGCTGGTGTGTGTGGGAGTGCACAGGCTAATTTGAATTCCCCAGATAAGCCTCCACAGCTCAAGTGGCAGAGCAGGGAATCAAATCCGGTTCCTCCAGATTAGAATGCACCTGCTCTTAACCACTAGGGCAGGGGAGTCTGCCATCCCTGACCTTGGAGAGCTGCTTTTATAAGCGCTAGGCCAGGGGCGGGGCTTGGGGAGGTGTGGCCATGCCCTAGGGGCGGGTGGGGGTGTTGGCCCACCCCCGAACCCCCCCCCCCATAAAAAATCTATACCTACGTCCCTGCCTGGATATTCAAAATATTTCTTAATATTTGGAGTCTAACTCCTATAGAAAGTAAGTTAGGCTTTTTGCAACAAGAGGGGTGTGAAACCTATTCTTCAGAAAGCTTGGTCTGACTTCTTAAGAAAAGGAACTGAAACATTCCTCCAAAAACCTGGCATCAAGGATACTGGAGACAGAGAGGTCAGTGTCCCTTGACTGGTATTACCATGGTCTTTCCAAGGGATGGGTTAAGAGGAAATCCTGTCACGATGTCTGCTGGTGCTTATGAAATCTTAAAGCTGGCACAGACATCAGAAGGGACTTCCACATTGGCCATTTCCAACTGAATGACAAGCATAGCTGCTTACATAATTCTCCTGCAATCCCCTGGCCCAGTCTTCACTTTCTCCCCTTCTATATTTGACTCCCTCTCCACCCCTTAGTGTATATTAGTGTAGATTAATATGGAAATTTATACTATTTAGACACCTTTTGGAGTATATCAGGCATTATGCTAAGGTAGATAAGATGCAAATAGATTTAGCTTTGGTTTAGATAATGGGTTTTGTCTCTGTGTGTGATATTTTCATTTTTTAGAACTGTGTTCTGTGTAGCAGCATCCAGTCTTTTTTTTTGGAGGGGGAGAGAGTCTGCCAGCTGTTTGAAATGCAGGCATGATTTGGCATATGGGGGAAGGCTGTGGAAACATGTCTGGACTTCCTTGATATGCCCTGTGAGAAAGATAGCATGGCACACTCCAGTCCATGGTACAGGGAATGCCATGCTTCCTGTACGGCCATATGGTGCTTCCTCCTGCTGGCCCTTCCCTTGTTCCAACAGCTACAGCAGGATTGTGTTCACTCAACTGTGCTGTGGACTTTTTCTGTGGTCCAGTGCTGTTGGCTTTTCTCATCCATTCACCATTGTTTTTCTGCCAATGCTGCCCAGAATATTTGCCCCCCCCACACACAACCAGCTGTTCGGTGCTCCACTGTGCCGTGCCCAATGCTGCTCTGGTGGCATTTGCACTGTTCAGGGTTCATGCCCATACTGTAGTCATTTACTAATGCCTGGCACCATTACCTGTTCCTGCGTGCATTTGTCACATCCTCTGTCTCTGAGGTTGGCATAGACATTGGGAAAGGGTCAGAGGGCTGAGGGAAACTTTATCAAAAGCAGTTTGCCTGTCTCTGTGTCTTTTAAAGTAGGAATTGGCTATTCTTATTGACTTTAACGGTGTCCCAGATATTTAGAAATTCCAGATTTTCTAAATTATCTTTCCTGATTTTGGTGCTAGTGCACATCCTTATTGTTCAGTATTATTTAGTTGGTGAGAATAAGAGTGATCTTTTCTAGAGTTCTTTGGCTTGTCAGATTCATGTAAACTCACTGGAGTTCTTCCTGTCAAACTTCCCTTGCATGCTTTGAAAAACACGAGGCTTACCCCAGTGAGTCCCTACACTTTTTAACGAAAACACACAATGTTACCTTGGCAATTTGGTATTGGGGTCCAGCTCCTATTTCTGCATGTTGAAAAACTTATTCCGCTAATGCCAAAACCTTCATCGCAATGATATTCTACTTTTGTTCCAGGTAGATACTTTCCCTGAGTACCATTCACTGCACCACCATTGACAATTGGAGGGGGATTTCCACAGCTCGCGTCTAGAAAGAATATATAATACCTATTGTTATAAACTTAACGTAAATAGCATAAAAATGCTTTCATTGTGTTTTATATATATAATATTTCCCCGGCTCATCAAAAAGTAGAAAGATCCGGGATGAGCTATTACAATTCCTTAGTAAAAGATTATAGTGCCTTTTTGAGATCAGCTTGGGTGTGTGTACACACACACACACACACACACACACACACACACACACACACACACACACACACACACACACACACATTTTCACACCATTGCCAGAATGGCTGAGAAATTTGTCTCAGCTCAATTCTTGGGTCTAAATTCTTTTTGATTGCACTCTTTGGGGTAGTCTTTGCTGGACTCTTGGGGGTGTTTTTTTGAGGTAGAGATACCAAATTTGCAGCACAGCTGCTGGTGACTCTTCTTACATGAACCCCCAAGTTTGGTAAAAATTAGGTCAGGAGACAGGGGTTCCAATTTTATTAGGCCCACTTTTCCTCCATTAGGGGGCATAAAATGGGACCCTCTGACCCAATCTTCATCAAACACAGGCAACAATAATGTTAAGTAGGGCATTTCAGGAAATATTACATATTTCATTATTACATAATGAAATACATAATGAAATACATAATTACATTATTATTCATTATTACATAATTATGACATAATTTCCCCAGAAGATGACTAAAATTCTATTACATTGACTTAAGTTTTATTAAATAAATGGAACTTACTTCTAATTAATATGTATAGCATGTGACAGAACATATTTGTATTGTCAAGTCCCTGTCCCTATAGTTTATCCTTTTCTCTAACATTTAACTTCTCGAAATGAAGGCAAAATACACACCAATACAGCGTGGTGGGGTTTTCCACTTTCCATCTTCACACACTATTTCTTCTGGCCCTTCAAGCATGAAATGTTCCTTACATGTAAATCGTACCTTTTCTCCATTTTCATAATTTTTCACTTCAATTATTTCAATGGCATTTGGAGGCTGAGGTGGAGGCGGGCAGAGTTCTTAAACAAAAAATATATTCCCATTAGAAATTAGTCAAAATAACACAAAGCAGCTTAGAATATTAGAATTTTAAAAAATCCCTTATCACAGATTTTTTCAAATGTCTTAAGCCATTCATTCCCCTTTGATAAATTCAAAATTGAGACAGGTTAATTGCTTTGGTTGCTACATATAGACTAGAGTTGCCAGCCCCCCTGGGTGAGTGGAATGATGGAGAAGAGTTGGATTAATATCCCCCCTTTCTCTCCTGTAGGAGACTCAATGGGGTTTACAAACTCCTTTTCCCTCCCCCCTGACAACAAACACCCTGTGAGGTAGGTGGGGCTGAGAGAGCTCAGAAGAACTGTAACTAGCCCAAGGTCACCCAGCTGGGTGTGTTGGGGTGTACAGGCTAATCTGAAGACCCCAGATAAGCCTCCACAGCTCAGGAGGCAGAGTGGGGAATCAAACTTGGTTCCTCCAGTATGCCACTGCTGCTGTGGTTGCCAGATCCAGGTTGGGGAATTTGGTGATGGGCCTGGAGAGATCAGAGACTTCAGTGAGATAAAATGCCATACAGTCCATCCTCCAAAGCATCCATTTTCTCCAGGGGAACGAACAGTCTGGAGATGAGCTATAATTCCAAGGTGATCTCCAGGTCCCACCAGGAGGCTGGCATCCCTGATATGGACCCATCACCCCACTCTGTCAAGTGGTGATGAAAGGAGGGGGAACTGCACCCGGGACATGAGCTACCTGTGAGTCCCCTGCCACCCCATTCGTGAAACGCCCCTGACACGTGACAGTAATGGCAGCAGCTGGGACAAGCCGCCCTGGATGTCCCCGTTGCCGCTAAGCGTCTGCTGTCCAGTGCCGCACAATGTCTGAGCCAGAGGAATGTCCTAATGAGGTCCCCTTGCTGCTTGACCAGTCCCCATAAAACTCAATGAAGCCTGTGGTGCTCTCAAACTTTTTGAAGTCAAACCCACTTCTGAATTTATCCTCCACAACACAAAATGCTGGCATATTACATCAGTTAACACAGATCTAGTTTATATGCTATTTGCATAGTTAGCTATATCTAAGCACACAGCCTTTAGGAGCATCAGGTTGTGTTTCATGCAGACTGTGTTTCATGCAGAAGAAAACTTAAATTTGTCATTAAGCCTTCCAGATCTCCCTCTCCTTCCTCATTATTTTCTTTTTCCTATTGACCTTGTGACCCATCTGTCCATGTGGCATAGCATCACACAAGCAGCCAAGGTAAGGATTGCTAAGTTCGCAGCTGTAAGAGGTCTTTATAACAGAACTGCTGCCCATTCACAAAAGCTACGCAGAAGGCAGTACTGATCTGTTCTTCCCGTCATTTGCTTCTCATGTGGATTCTGCACAGCATAAATATAATGTTTTTAGGATGTTATAAAAATATCCATTTGGGCATTTTGTGTTCCCACAGCATGGGAGAATCCTAACATCACAATTAAAGAAACTGCAATATGTGCATATTTGTGCATGCTTTGTGTTCACTCAGCAGGCAGGAAATGTCTTCAACCAGGGTTTGGGGGAAAAGATCGGTAGTTTTTGTCACATGTTCTGACAAGTTTTGTGATTTTTGAAAAACTCAGGTTGAGATTAATATAACGGGTTGAACTCATTTTGGGGAAGAGAGTTGTGTGAAGTTCTTCCCCTAAACACTTTTTATAATTTCCTAAAGATGTTATATTTATGCTGTGAGGAATCCACCCTAGTTTAAGAAAGTAACAACTTGTATAGAGCATGCAAGACTTTACCTCTGCAATCTGGCTTGGGTGACCAGTTTCCATTAACACATTTTGATCTATGCTGGCTGGAACCACAGCTGTAGGTTACAACTTCATTGTTGTTATAGCGTTTTTTCAGAGGGGCAGGGTTTGTATTCTTAGGTAGCTTTGGACGTGCACAACCATCTAACAATTCAAACAGTTTTTAAGTAAGGCTGGTTTTTAGCAAATAACAATTGAAAGGAATTAAGAAATTTGAAAAAAAAGTGTTTTTGTTGCATATATTCATATAGAATGTTTTATTTTTGAACTCCATCACATATTTCACAACACTCCTGGCTATTCTTCATGCTTTACAGCAGGAAAAATGACCCCATTTCCTCATGACTCCGGCCCTTTCCCCACTTACCTTAAGCCCCGCGCTACTCGAGGAGAGTAGCGCGGGGTCCCTCGGCACTCCCCACTGAGAGGGGCGGCGACAGTGCAGCCGCCCCGAAGCTGCTGCTGTCACGCCCCTCAGCGCGAGGCATTCCTGGCGCTCTTTCAAAGGGCGTCTTTTGATAACCCCGCGCAGAGCGCGGGGTCGTGGGGATGCCCGGGTGCGCGCCAGGGATGCCGCGCGCTGGGAATTGCGCGCAGCAACCCTCGGAAAAGGGTAAGTGGGGAAAGGGCCTCCAGTAGTACGTTCACAGCAGAAATAAGATGTGAATCAAGATGAGGCATTTCTGCTTTATCTCTTTCTATGCTAGTGTAATGATAGATCCCCAAAACATGTAATTTTGCTGGGTTGTTTCTAGTGCTATGGCTTACCGGCACATGAAGGTAAGTCCCACTTCCCATGGAGACACTTGGCTGGATTGGTCCCAACAACTGCAAAACCTTCAGCACATTCATATCTCACTGAAGCACCATGGAAATATGGACCTGTGCCTCTGTTGGCTATAAATCCATTGAGAATATTATTAGGTCGGCGACAGGTTTTTGCCTCTGCTATAGAAAAACACAAAAACACAAATGAAACTGATTAGACCCAGATTTTTCTGCCAATCAATTCTTATAGGAGCAGAACATTAGTTTCAACTAAGCTTGAGCAATACCGAAAAAATTCTGTAAAATTTGGATTCAACTTGATCGAGCTGTAAAATTTTGAATTCCTGATTCAGTATACCTGAATATATTTGGATATACCAAAAAAATTCAGGTTCGTTTGCATTTTTTTGTGTTTTTTAGTGTTTTGGGGGGGGTTTTGGCCTGTAGGGAGCACATTTGTTAAGCTAGCAGCACCAGAATTTCAGGGTATCTTCAGAAGATTCTCCTAATGATACCACCCAGATTTGGTGAATTTTATGGTCCCCCAAAGGGTCCATCACCCATTTTTTCCAATGGGAGCTAATAGGAGATGGGGGTTACTCCTTTGAGGAGTAGCCCACATCTCCATAAAATCCATAAAATCTCCATAAAATCTCTGTAAAATCCATAAAATTGCACCCCCTGAACCAAACTTCACCAAACCTGGGTGGTATCATCAGGAGGGGCTCCTGAAGCCACCCTGAAAGTGTGGTGCCTCTACCTTGAAAATGTGTGCCCTGCCTTCACCCCCAGAAATTCCCCATTGGCTACAATAGAACCAGGTCAGATCAGAGAATCTGAGTCATCCAATGACTAATAAAGAATGCTTGCAATGCTGGAAACATTTAGAGATGGTTTGAAGAACTTTCAGAGACCAGCTTTTCTTTAACTGCTTCTAAGGTAGTCTGCGCTGCTTGCTTCTTCTTCTGAGTTCTCCCAGTATCCTCTAACTGAACTCTGTTTCCTTGCAATTCTGTTGAAACTTGTTAACTCTGAGTTCTATGGATCTCTAACACCTTAAACATCTGACAGGTATAGATTTTTTATGGGGTGGGTTTGGTGACTAAGGGCTTTCCGGATGTTCCATTCCATGCATTTTTTCAAGCAAGCCGGACATGTAATGGGAGGAGTTTGAACCCAAGAACCCCCCCTTATCTTCAGAAAGTTTTATGGTGGGAAAAAATAATTGTTTTTCCCACCATAGACTTAAATAGGGCTTGCTGTTATGCCCAGCTGAGGATTCTCTTGGAGTGGGGGTGGGATTCTTTCACAAAACATTAGGGAAACTTTAAAAAGAGAATTCAAGGTGGCTAGGCACTTTGGGCTCCCTTTAAACTTTAAAGATCCCTTTAAAGACCTTTAAACTTTAAATATTCCTGTTAGGAATCATGTTTTAAAACAAATGCCTCAATGCCAACCTCAAGATGGTGGTCTGCCATTACAACTGACCTCCAGATTACAGAGATCAGTCCCCCTGGATAAAAATGGCAGCTTTTGGGGATGGATTCTGTGGCATTGTACCCCACTGAGTTCCCTCCTGTCCCCCAACCTGGAGCTGGCAGCCCTAGCAAGGAGGCAAGTTAGCAATATTTTTGGGAAGAGCTGCCTGCTGAAGAGGACAACTGTAACATTTTAAATCATACCCAAGGAGTCTCCAATCTTTTTTGACCTGTGCCATAACCCCAAGGGTGTTGGCTAGCTCCAAGGGACTGGGGATCCATTAATTAGACATGGAGGATTTGGATATGAAGCATTACTATGCACAAAAACTATCCCTAAATCCGGAAAGACTCACAACCATGTCTATAATTCTTTCTAACCAGAGAGGTTAAAAAGGAGATGATTGTTGTGTTTGGCTACATAAATATTCTGTGCATTCCATTTCTGTGATTTAATTTGGAGCTTTGTGTGTATTTGGATTTTGTGATGTAATCTGGGTTTTTGTATGAGGTGATTAAAAATGCAGACCTCCAGAGTAAGAAAGAGGGATAGGGGTGGGGGGAGGTGAGAAGGTTGACTTTTGTGTGTGATGATTGGAGGATAGCTGTATGTGAGGGGGTGGAGTTAAAGGTTTGGGTTCAGCAAGGCAGTGGAGTGTGTGTGAATTGGTGAGAAAACCCCTCGTGTGTGTGTGTTTTAATTCAGCAAGCAACAGGAATGATTTGGTGGACTGGAAAAGAGGGTTCATGTTTATTCCCAAAGCGGGGGAACCGTCAGAAAAGTTACTTTAGGAAATACCTTTCTCAGGTTGAAAAAAAAGCACTTCAGAGATCACATTGTACACAACTCACACTCACACACGCAGTTCCTTTTTCTGGAGGCTTAAGTCAGTCTAGATCCAATCCACAAATTGCTGCATGACTGTAGACATTGATGCAATAATATTTACAAGATTATGGACATTGTTGGTTTAACAAATACATGATTATGGACTTGAGAGAAGGTTGTCTTGTAATAAATTGTTGCATGAATTGGATTTAAAGTGGAGATATATATGTGTTATGGAGATATAATAGTTTGATAAGTCTAATAGCCAACAATTTGGCATACTTTACAAGAAACTAACAGGTAATATAAATTGCTTGGGCCAGCGCCTATGTGCCACGCGTGTTTGTGAATCTTATATTGTTTTGGACGTAGCACATTAATTTCATAGACTTTCCCTAATGTTGCCACCTAGCCCTGGGATTCAGAAGTTGACTGTCTCTGAACATGGAGGTTCCCTTTTGTCACCATGGTTAGTAGCCACTGATAGACCTATCCTCCACAAATCTGTCTAAAGCTTAAAGCTGCCTATGCCTGTGGCCATCACTAAATACTCTGGCAGCAAATTACACATTTTCGTGACTCACTATGTATCGATCTACTTGTTTATCTTAAATCTGCAGAATCTACTACTCATCAGCTTTTTTGAATGCTCTCAAGTTCTAGTATTTTGGGAGAGGGAGAAAAAGTTCTATTTATCAACTCTTTCCATCCCAATCATAATTTTATAACTTCTATCATGTCCCTACCTTGTCATCTTGTTTTCTAAACTGAAAAGTCCCAGAATTTCTTCATAGGCACTCTTCTGTCCCTTTTCCAGTTCCAGCTGCTTCTCTGGCTGGTTTCCTTCTCTTGGTATATTTAAATAAATGTTTATTGTTTGTCTTGATGGTTTTAGCAACCTGGTCCTCAGATTTTCTTTTCACATGCCAAAGTATTGACTTACATTTGCAAGCACTTGTTGACTCTTTTGTTCAATTTATTGGGGCACACCTTCCACTTTTTAAAAGAAGCCTCTTTACATTTTATAGCTTCCTTAACTTGTGATGTTAACCATGCAGGTATTCTTTTTGATATGTGACAGTGTCTTTCCTAACCTGGGGAATGCATCCTATCTGTGCTTCAGTTAGTGTGGTTTTAAATTGTAGTTGAGTATCCTCTGGATTTGATTCTCTTGTGTTTTCCCTCATTTTTGTAAAGTTCCCTCTTTTGAAATCAAATGTTACAGTTTTTGACTTAAGGAGTAACTCTCCATTGACATGGATGCTGAGTTTAATAACATTGTGGCCACTGTTTCTACCTCTCTCACCAGGTCTTGAGCTCCACTCTGATCAAAGCCCAAGATTGCTACCCCTCTCATTGGTTCTGTGACCAACTGTTCCAGTGCACAGTCATTTATGAGGTCTAGAAATCTAATTTCTAAAACATGACTTCAGTACATATTTACCCAGTCACTGTGAGGGTAGTTGAAGTCTCCCAGTATCATAATATTATCTGCTCTTGTCATCTTCCTTATTTTCTTCTCCATGTCAAGTACAGTCAGAAGGGTTTGATCATGTGGGTGACAGTACACCCCCATTTTAAGTTATTCCTTAAGTTGTACACTATTTCAAATGTTATATCCTTGGGGGGGGGGGTGGGGGGGGGGGGGGGTGGGGGGGGGGGGGGGTGGGGGGGGGGGGGGGTGGGGGGGGGGGGGGGTGGGGGGGGGGGGGGGTGGGGGGGGGGGGGGGTGGGGGGGGGGGGGGGTGGGGGGGGGGGGGGGTGGGGGGGGGGGGGGGTGGGGGGGGGGGGGGGTGGGGGGGGGGGGGGGTGGGGGGGGGGGGGGGTGGGGGGGGGGGGGGGTGGGGGGGGGGGGGGGTGGGGGGGGGGGGGGGTGGGGGGGGGGGGGGGTGGGGGGGGGGGGGGGTGGGGGGGGGGGGGGGTGGGGGGGGGGGGGGGTGGGGGGGGGGGGGGGTGGGGGGGGGGGGGGGTGGGGGGGGGGGGGGGTGGGGGGGGGGGGGGGTGGGGGGGGGGGGGGGTGGGGGGGGGGGGGGGTGGGGGGGGGGGGGGGTGGGGGGGGGGGGGGGTGGGGGGGGGGGGGGGTGGGGGGGGGGGGGGGTGGGGGGGGGGGGGGGTGGGGGGGGGGGGGGGTGGGGGGGGGGGGGGGTGGGGGGGGGGGGGGGTGGGGGGGGGGGGGGGTGGGGGGGGGGGGGGGTGGGGGGGGGGGGGGGTGGGGGGGGGGGGGGGTGGGGGGGGGGGGGGGTGGGGGGGGGGGGGGGTGGGGGGGGGGGGGGGTGGGGGGGGGGGGGGGTGGGGGGGGGGGGGGGTGGGGGGGGGGGGGGGTGGGGGGGGGGGGGGGTGGGGGGGGGGGGGGGTGGGGGGGGGGGGGGGTGGGGGGGGGGGGGGGTGGGGGGGGGGGGGGGTGGGGGGGGGGGGGGGTGGGGGGGGGGGGGGGTGGGGGGGGGGGGGGGTGGGGGGGGGGGGGGGTGGGGGGGGGGGGGGGTGGGGGGGGGGGGGGGTGGGGGGGGGGGGGGGTGGGGGGGGGGGGGGGTGGGGGGGGGGGGGGGTGGGGGGGGGGGGGGGTGGGGGGGGGGGGGGGTGGGGGGGGGGGGGGGTGGGGGGGGGGGGGGGTGGGGGGGGGGGGGGGTGGGGGGGGGGGGGGGTGGGGGGGGGGGGGGGTGGGGGGGGGGGGGGGTGGGGGGGGGGGGGGGTGGGGGGGGGGGGGGGTGGGGGGGGGGGGGGGTGGGGGGGGGGGGGGGTGGGGGGGGGGGGGGGTGGGGGGGGGGGGGGGTGGGGGGGGGGGGGGGTGGGGGGGGGGGGGGGTGGGGGGGGGGGGGGGTGGGGGGGGGGGGGGGTGGGGGGGGGGGGGGGTGGGGGGGGGGGGGGGTGGGGGGGGGGGGGGGTGGGGGGGGGGGGGGGTGGGGGGGGGGGGGGGTGGGGGGGGGGGGGGGTGGGGGGGGGGGGGGGTGGGGGGGGGGGGGGGTGGGGGGGGGGGGGGGTGGGGGGGGGGGGGGGTGGGGGGGGGGGGGGGTGGGGGGGGGGGGGGGTGGGGGGGGGGGGGGGTGGGGGGGGGGGGGGGTGGGGGGGGGGGGGGGTGGGGGGGGGGGGGGGTGGGGGGGGGGGGGGGTGGGGGGGGGGGGGGGTGGGGGGGGGGGGGGGTGGGGGGGGGGGGGGGTGGGGGGGGGGGGGGGTGGGGGGGGGGGGGGGTGGGGGGGGGGGGGGGTGGGGGGGGGGGGGGGTGGGGGGGGGGGGGGGTGGGGGGGGGGGGGGGTGGGGGGGGGGGGGGGTGGGGGGGGGGGGGGGTGGGGGGGGGGGGGGGTGGGGGGGGGGGGGGGTGGGGGGGGGGGGGGGTGGGGGGGGGGGGGGGTGGGGGGGGGGGGGGGTGGGGGGGGGGGGGGGTGGGGGGGGGGGGGGGTGGGGGGGGGGGGGGGTGGGGGGGGGGGGGGGTGGGGGGGGGGGGGGGTGGGGGGGGGGGGGGGTGGGGGGGGGGGGGGGTGGGGGGGGGGGGGGGTGGGGGGGGGGGGGGGTGGGGGGGGGGGGGGGTGGGGGGGGGGGGGGGTGGGGGGGGGGGGGGGTGGGGGGGGGGGGGGGTGGGGGGGGGGGGGGGTGGGGGGGGGGGGGGGTGGGGGGGGGGGGGGGTGGGGGGGGGGGGGGGTGGGGGGGGGGGGGGGTGGGGGGGGGGGGGGGTGGGGGGGGGGGGGGGTGGGGGGGGGGGGGGGTGGGGGGGGGGGGGGGTGGGGGGGGGGGGGGGTGGGGGGGGGGGGGGGTGGGGGGGGGGGGGGGTGGGGGGGGGGGGGGGTGGGGGGGGGGGGGGGTGGGGGGGGGGGGGGGTGGGGGGGGGGGGGGGTGGGGGGGGGGGGGGGTGGGGGGGGGGGGGGGTGGGGGGGGGGGGGGGTGGGGGGGGGGGGGGGTGGGGGGGGGGGGGGGTGGGGGGGGGGGGGGGTGGGGGGGGGGGGGGGTGGGGGGGGGGGGGGGTGGGGGGGGGGGGGGGTGGGGGGGGGGGGGGGTGGGGGGGGGGGGGGGTGGGGGGGGGGGGGGGTGGGGGGGGGGGGGGGTGGGGGGGGGGGGGGGTGGGGGGGGGGGGGGGTGGGGGGGGGGGGGGGTGGGGGGGGGGGGGGGTGGGGGGGGGGGGGGGTGGGGGGGGGGGGGGGTGGGGGGGGGGGGGGGTGGGGGGGGGGGGGGGTGGGGGGGGGGGGGGGTGGGGGGGGGGGGGGGTGGGGGGGGGGGGGGGTGGGGGGGGGGGGGGGTGGGGGGGGGGGGGGGTGGGGGGGGGGGGGGGTGGGGGGGGGGGGGGGTGGGGGGGGGGGGGGGTGGGGGGGGGGGGGGGTGGGGGGGGGGGGGGGTGGGGGGGGGGGGGGGTGGGGGGGGGGGGGGGTGGGGGGGGGGGGGGGTGGGGGGGGGGGGGGGTGGGGGGGGGGGGGGGTGGGGGGGGGGGGGGGTGGGGGGGGGGGGGGGTGGGGGGGGGGGGGGGTGGGGGGGGGGGGGGGTGGGGGGGGGGGGGGGTGGGGGGGGGGGGGGGTGGGGGGGGGGGGGGGTGGGGGGGGGGGGGGGTGGGGGGGGGGGGGGGTGGGGGGGGGGGGGGGTGGGGGGGGGGGGGGGTGGGGGGGGGGGGGGGTGGGGGGGGGGGGGGGTGGGGGGGGGGGGGGGTGGGGGGGGGGGGGGGTGGGGGGGGGGGGGGGTGGGGGGGGGGGGGGGTGGGGGGGGGGGGGGGTGGGGGGGGGGGGGGGTGGGGGGGGGGGGGGGTGGGGGGGGGGGGGGGTGGGGGGGGGGGGGGGTGGGGGGGGGGGGGGGTGGGGGGGGGGGGGGGTGGGGGGGGGGGGGGGTGGGGGGGGGGGGGGGTGGGGGGGGGGGGGGGTGGGGGGGGGGGGGGGTGGGGGGGGGGGGGGGTGGGGGGGGGGGGGGGTGGGGGGGGGGGGGGGTGGGGGGGGGGGGGGGTGGGGGGGGGGGGGGGTGGGGGGGGGGGGGGGTGGGGGGGGGGGGGGGTGGGGGGGGGGGGGGGTGGGGGGGGGGGGGGGTGGGGGGGGGGGGGGGTGGGGGGGGGGGGGGGTGGGGGGGGGGGGGGGTGGGGGGGGGGGGGGGTGGGGGGGGGGGGGGGTGGGGGGGGGGGGGGGTGGGGGGGGGGGGGGGTGGGGGGGGGGGGGGGTGGGGGGGGGGGGGGGTGGGGGGGGGGGGGGGTGGGGGGGGGGGGGGGTGGGGGGGGGGGGGGGTGGGGGGGGGGGGGGGTGGGGGGGGGGGGGGGTGGGGGGGGGGGGGGGTGGGGGGGGGGGGGGGTGGGGGGGGGGGGGGGTGGGGGGGGGGGGGGGTGGGGGGGGGGGGGGGTGGGGGGGGGGGGGGGTGGGGGGGGGGGGGGGTGGGGGGGGGGGGGGGTGGGGGGGGGGGGGGGTGGGGGGGGGGGGGGGTGGGGGGGGGGGGGGGTGGGGGGGGGGGGGGGTGGGGGGGGGGGGGGGTGGGGGGGGGGGGGGGTGGGGGGGGGGGGGGGTGGGGGGGGGGGGGGGTGGGGGGGGGGGGGGGTGGGGGGGGGGGGGGGTGGGGGGGGGGGGGGGTGGGGGGGGGGGGGGGTGGGGGGGGGGGGGGGTGGGGGGGGGGGGGGGTGGGGGGGGGGGGGGGTGGGGGGGGGGGGGGGTGGGGGGGGGGGGGGGTGGGGGGGGGGGGGGGTGGGGGGGGGGGGGGGTGGGGGGGGGGGGGGGTGGGGGGGGGGGGGGGTGGGGGGGGGGGGGGGTGGGGGGGGGGGGGGGTGGGGGGGGGGGGGGGTGGGGGGGGGGGGGGGTGGGGGGGGGGGGGGGTGGGGGGGGGGGGGGGTGGGGGGGGGGGGGGGTGGGGGGGGGGGGGGGTGGGGGGGGGGGGGGGTGGGGGGGGGGGGGGGTGGGGGGGGGGGGGGGTGGGGGGGGGGGGGGGTGGGGGGGGGGGGGGGTGGGGGGGGGGGGGGGTGGGGGGGGGGGGGGGTGGGGGGGGGGGGGGGTGGGGGGGGGGGGGGGTGGGGGGGGGGGGGGGTGGGGGGGGGGGGGGGTGGGGGGGGGGGGGGGTGGGGGGGGGGGGGGGTGGGGGGGGGGGGGGGTGGGGGGGGGGGGGGGTGGGGGGGGGGGGGGGTGGGGGGGGGGGGGGGTGGGGGGGGGGGGGGGTGGGGGGGGGGGGGGGTGGGGGGGGGGGGGGGTGGGGGGGGGGGGGGGTGGGGGGGGGGGGGGGTGGGGGGGGGGGGGGGTGGGGGGGGGGGGGGGTGGGGGGGGGGGGGGGTGGGGGGGGGGGGGGGTGGGGGGGGGGGGGGGTGGGGGGGGGGGGGGGTGGGGGGGGGGGGGGGTGGGGGGGGGGGGGGGTGGGGGGGGGGGGGGGTGGGGGGGGGGGGGGGTGGGGGGGGGGGGGGGTGGGGGGGGGGGGGGGTGGGGGGGGGGGGGGGTGTGGGGGGGGGGGGGTGGGGGGGGGGGGTGGGGGGAGGGGGGGGGGGGTGGCCGAAGTCCGCTCGGGGGGCGGGGGCGTGGGGAGGGGGGGGGGGGGTGGGGGGAGGGGGGGGGGGGGGGGGGGGGGGGTGGGGGGGGGGGGGGGTGGAGGGGGGGGGAGGGGAGGGGGAGGGGGGGGGGGGGGGGGAGGGGGGGGGGGGGGGGGGGTGGTGGCGGGGGGGGGGGGGGGGGGGGGCGGGGGGGGGTGGGGGCGGGGTGGGGGGGGGGGGGGTGCTGCTATCTTTACAAATGTGCACCCCACAGACCCCACAGAAATTCCCCATTGGTTTCAACAGAGCCACTTCAGAGCACAGAATCTCCCAGCTCTTCAGCAAAACTTAATTGTTTTTTCACACCATATACTTCAATGCGGCTTGCTGTTATGCCCAGTTGGCTCTTTGCTGGAGATTTTATTGAGGGCTCTGGGAGGGATCTTGTTCTGGTAGGGACACCTATTCCCTGCAGGGCTGCTGATGTGTCTACTGAAAGGAACCAGCCATTTTTTCTGAAGTTTGGATGGCTGGGCATTAGTTCTGTGGGCATCAGGTTTACCTTCAATTAGATATCCTCAGCATTTCCCCCTCCTTTGCAAACTTCAGCAAAGTTGGCTGCTGGTTCCTTTCAGGAGACTCACCAGCAGCCCTGTGGGAAATTTTGTGCCCCTACCCAGAGCAATACCCCCAGCAGAGTCCCCCCATTTAAATCCCTACCACAGTGCCAGCTGGACATAATAGCAAGCCACACCCCACTCCACACCTCCCACTGCTTTTTTGCACCACTGAGGTGCCATGGAGCATGGGATGCATGATTGTTGTGTTCAGACATGTGGCTAAGGGCTCAGGCTGTAATGTGATGGTGTTTTGGGGGATCCACAAGGATCCACGTTTTTAAGCAAGTTTTTGTGCCACTGTGGTGCCACAGAGCATGGAATGAATGATTGTTGTGTTCAGACATATGGTCAGGGGCATGAGCTGTGATATAATGGTGATTTTCAGGTAATGAAGTGGAAAAATCAGGAGGATCCACAATAATCCACATTTTAAGCAGGTTTTTGTGCGACTGCGGCACAATGGAGCATGGGATGCATTACTGTTGTGTTCAGACATGTGGCCAGGGGCATGAGGTGTGAAGTGATGGTGATTTTGGGGTAACCAAGTGGAAAAATCAGGAAGATCCATGAGGATCTGTGCTTTTTACCACATTTTGTGCCACTGTGGTGCCATAGAGCATGGGATGTGTGATTGCTGTGGGGGATGGCAAGCATGGGCATTGTTTAAAGGGATGAGGCTCCCAGCCCCCACACCCCTTCCAATCAATTTGAATGCCCACATCATGTTTCAGATTTGGGCATTCAAATAGATTTGGATTCGGCTCAGATTCAGGCTGCTTGGAATCAGATCGCCCGAATTGGCTCTTTTGCCGATTTGGCCATGCCAAATCGCCACACCTATTGAGAATCTCTACCAAAAATTATGCCTAGTTAACTTCTGAAGCTAACACTTGAGAAAGGGGTTGTTGAGATTTTTCAAGTGCCTGTTTCATTCAGTCAAGCAAGAGTTAACTGCTGAAGTTACATACCTAGAATCATATGAGCTTCTGGAAAGTTCTCTCCTTTCTTCTTCCAGCAAAAGGGGAGAGAGACATACACAGGCATAGATGGACTGCATAGACTGAGCACTTTTGTATCTACGCAAGTGCTCAGTCTGGGTGTCTGGGTGTTTGATGTTCTTATATTGGGGTGCTGTGTGGTTTCCAGACTGTATGGCTGTGTTCTAGCAGCATTCTCTCCTGACGTTTCGCCTGCATCTGTGGCTGGCATCTTCAGGGGATCTGATAGTAGGAAAGGAAAGCAAGTGGAGTATATATACTGTGAGGTCAATAGGTGAGGCCATCTGAATAGAAGTAGCCTAGCATGTAGCATGTGAATAACAATGAAGATAGCAAGGTCGATAAATAAATGCATCTGAATAAAAGTAGCCTTACCTTTGTTCCCTTTGATTGCTATTGTCTATAGTTGTCCTGTGTTTGTGTGGAGCTGATTAGTCACTGTCTTGATTCTAGTGTTTTTCAACACTGGTAGCCAAATTTTGTTCATTTTCAAGGTTTCTTCCTTCCTGTTGAAATTGTCCATGTGCTTGTGGATTTCAATGGCTTCTCTGTGTAGTCTGACATAGTGGTTGTCAGAGTGGTTCAGAATTTCTGTGTTTTCAAATAATATTCTGTGTCCAGGTTGGTTTATCATGTGTTCTGCTATTGCTGATTTTTCTGGCTGAAATCGTCTGCAGTGCCTTTCGTGTTCTTTGATTTGTGTCTGAACGCTGCATTTGGTGGTTCCTAAGTAGACTTGTCCACAGCTACATGGTATGCGGTAGCTGTGGACAAGTCTACATAGGAACCACCGAAGGCAGAGCTGAGACACAAATTTTGTTGCCTCTCTTAGTATTTAGAATTGTATAAAAAGGATAGGATCTGTTTTTATCTCCTTTTTCTGTTATATTAATCTTTATTAATGAAATTTTTAAAAAAGAATTTTAAAAAGAAAAAATCTTAACCACACAAATGTGCTAGTCTTCCCTTTTAGCTACGTGATGTAAAATCTCACAAAAAGATGATTGCATATTTTGAACTATGTTTGACTAGTCTTGTTATTCACTATAAATTTAATAAATGCACATAAAATCTTTCAGTAATTGTTACATATGGAAAGACGTTACATATGGAAGGAATATTTTCTGAGGCAAAGGTTGTGTGGTGGAGCTTCTAGCAGAGGTTCTATAAAGCTATAATGTACCATAGCCTTCTCTTACCCAATGCAGAAGACAAACTGCTAGCCTAAATAGAGTTTGGATTTGATTGTGTAATGTAATGCTTAAACTGTTATGAAATAACCTATTTTGTATTCATTAGAAATACATACCTGTAAACATGATTCACCACCGAATGGCTTTTTCACTGACCAAAAGGACCGGTTTGATCTCAGTGAGAAAACAAGATATAGCTGTCAGATTGGTTTCACAACTCGAGAAGGAGCCGAAGAGGGAATGACACAGTGTCTTTTAGAAGGATGGACACCGAAGCCAGAGTGTGTCAGTAAGTAGTTCAGTGACATGAAAATCCTGTGTAGTTTATACAACATTATAAGGAAAACAGAGTTAAAAAATAATTGACAACTTGGAAATGTAATAGAAGTTTAGAAAGACATTTGGTGTCAATTATCTGTCAAAGGTGATAGTAAAATGGTATGAATGTTGAACTGAAGAGATCCAGGTTCAAATTGTTGGAATGAGTGACTTCTGCATGCCTGGACACTGGGGGGGGGGTGCTGTCACTCTCACTCTAACTATGTTGTTGTCTCTCTTGCTTGCCCTCCTGGTATGGGCCAGGAGACCGCCCACTAACTTCCTTTCTTCTCCATGCTGCATTTCTTCAGAGGTCATGGAGAATGAGGGTCTGGGGGACGGAGGGTGTCAGTCTGAGGTGATGGAAGATGCTCCCTTAGATGGGACCCCTTACTTAACTGGTGATCAGCTATCCTCTCGCACCGAGGATACCCCTCAGGGAGATGGGGGCTCCTCGTAGTAGGTGATTCAATCATTCAGAATGTAGAGAGTTGGGTTTGTGATAAGCATGATGACCACATGGTGACTTGCCTGCCTGGTGCAAAGGTTGTGAATGTCACGCTTCATCTAGATAGGCTGTTAGACAGTGCTAGGGTGGAATCAGCAGTTGTGGTCCACATTGGCACCAACAACATTGGGAAATGTAGCTGGGAGGTTCTGGAGGCTAAATTTAGGCTGCCAGGTAACAGGTTGAAATACAGGACCCCCAAGGTGGCATTCTCAGAAATGCTGCCTGTTCCACGCACAGGGCGAGCTAGGTAAGCAGAGATACAGGGTCTCAATGCGTGGATGAGAAGGTGGTGTAAGGCAGAGGGTTTCAGATTTGTTAGGTACTGGGGAACCTTTTGGGACAAGCAGGTCTGTACAAAAGGGACGGGCTTCACCTTAACCAAAAAGGAACCAGGCTGCTGGCACTCAACATTAAAAAGGTGGCAGAACAGTTTTTAAACTGATCCCTGGGGGAAAGCCAACAGGAGCTGAGGTGACTTCGGTTTGGAATACAGTATCTATGGGGATGCAGACAGAGAGAGGTTTTTCTAAATCAACCACATACATGCGTGGAACATAGCAATGTGCATGTGACAAGGGATAGTGTCTACAAAGTGCTAGAGCGCAATGCACATAAATCCCAGATAAGGGACAGGGACAGGGTATACAGGTGTCCCTATGCTAATACTTTAAACCTTTGACCTAAAATGGGGGAGTTGGAGTAAAGAGTTTTGAAGCAGGACATTGATATAGCGGGCATCACAGAGATGTGGTGGAATGAGGAGAACCAGTGGGATGCTGTTATCCCAGGTAACAGGCTCTACAGGAAGGATAGGACAGGGCGCATCGGGGTGGTATTGCCCTTTATGTCAAAGAAAGCATAGTGTCACATAAAATAGACAATGCAAAGGGAGCTGATTCCCCTACAGAAGCACTGTGGATATCAATACCATGGGTGAAGGATAGTCTAATATTAGGAATATATTATCGTCCCCCTGACAAAGCGCACAAGAGGATTCTGAGATGGAAAAAAAATTAGAGTTTCTCTAAGAAATTAAAAGAAATTCATAAATGATCTCGAAGTGGGGATGGGTGGCATGGTAGCCAAGTTTGCGGATGATACCAAATTATGTAGGGTGGTGAGAACTGCAAAGGATTGCGAAGAGCTCCAAGCGGACTTTTATAAATTAGATGAGTGGGCTAAGAAATGCAGTTCAATGTAGCAAAATGAAAAGTGATGCACATGGGGCAAAAAATCCAAACTTCACATACACACTACAGGGGTCAGTGCTATCAGTCACAGACCAGGAAAGGGATTTGGGCATCTTAGTTAATGTCAATTCAATCCATGGCAGCTGTGAAAAAAGCAAACTCTATGCTGGGGATCATTAGCAAAGGAATTGATAATAAAACTGCAAAGATTGTCATTCCCTTATATAAAGCATTGGTGCGACCGCACTTGGAGTACTGTGTTCAGTTCTGGTCACCACCTCAAAAACGGATATTGAAGAAATAAAAAAATGCAGAGAAGGGCAATGAGGATGATTGAAGGATTGGAGCACCTTCCTTATGAGGAGAGGCTGCAACATTTGGGACTCTTTAGTTTGGAGAGGAGACATCTGATGGGGGATATGATTGAAGTCTATAAAATTATGCATGGGGTAGAAAATGTTGACAGAGAAATTTTTCTCTCTTTCTCACAATACTAGAACCAGGGGGCATACATTGAAAATGCTGGGGGGAAGAATTAGGACTAATAGAAGGAAACCTTCCTTCACGCAATGCGTGATTGGTGTTTGGAATATGCTGCCACAGGAGATGGTGATGGCCACTAACCTGGATAGCTTTAAAAGGGGTTTGGACAGATTTATGGAAGAGAAATCAATCAATGGCTACCAATCTTGATCCTCCTTGATCTGAAGTTGCAAATGCCTTAGCAGACCAGGTGCTTGGGGGCGGCAGCAGCAGAAGGCCTTGCTTTCACATCCTGCATGTGAGCTCCCAAAGGCACCTGGTGGGCCACTGCAAGTAGCAGAGTGCTGGACTAGATGGACTCTGGTCTGATCCAGCAGGCTCATTCTTATGTTCTTAAAGGTCAAAACTGATATCTTGAACCTGCTCCAGAATTCCACTGGTAGCCAATGCTATAATCCTGATCCTATAGAAATAATAGTTCTTTTCTGTGACATGTCCCCGAGCTCCATGCATTTTATCACATGGAGGGCATAAAATTGCCCCCCATGCCCACATGCCCCTCCCATACCAGCAGCTGTGGGCAGGAACTGGTGGCATCCCTCTGCCATCAAGGCCCTCCTCAAGCTGAGCACCATTGGCCTTCCTGGCTGGGCGCAGCTGCCCTGGCACTGCCTCCCCATTCTGGGGAGCCTCAGCAGGCGTTCAAAAGTGCAGGCTCTGCCTGAAGCCACCTGTGGACCAAAACCACCAGGGTGCAGCAGGGAAAGAACTCTGGACAGTGGGGCTCCCTCCCTCTCCTTCTTGGGGTGCAGGGAGGCCATAAGTGGGGCCAGGTGGGGGTGGGGGGCAGGAGGGGCAGAAAAACCCAAGGTGCCATGAGGGCCCCCCAAAAACTATGATCTTGCCCCAGGTGCCATTTTCTGTCGGTATGCCTCTGAGTTCACAGAGGATAGGGGTGATGTGCTCCCTCACTGATGCCCCAACAGGGAGCCTCAAGGACTCATTTTGTACCAGCTTCAGATTCTGGATCAGAGCTAAGAGCAGGCCAGTGTAGAGCGAATTACAGTAATCTAGCCTGGAGGTGACCGTTGCATGGATCACAGTGGCTAGATCAGATTGGGAGAGGTACGGAGTCAGATGCCAAGCTTGGCAAAGATGGAAAAATGTTGTGCACACAGTATGGAGGTCCTTTGGCTGGGTCGTGGTGAGAGGCCAGCAGATTTCTGATTGCTGTTGCTAGAGGGAACAGCATTACAGCCTATCCCTGTTGCCCACAGTCCTGGAGTGCTTCTGGATACCTCTCTTTCTATGGAGGCCCAGATTGCCACATTTTTAATATATTTGCTGCTTTTGTACCTGCACAGTCAATGTAATTCCTCATATTGGCACATACTCGAAATTTAGCATAATAGTCAGTTCACATGAATGTTTTTACTTTTGGGAGTCAGACAGACAAGCAGGCAGGTAAATGGGGCAAGGCCAGACTAGAGCAGCAAGCCACGCAGCTTCTATCTACCCCAAAATCCCAGAAGGTTCAAGACAACCAAATAAAAGAATCTCTTTTGCCAGTAGACATTGTTTCCTGTCTCGTAAACTAAGCAAATGGATGAGAGAAAAAGAGAGTGGCAGAAAACGTTGTGAGATTAAACATGTACAGAGCCACTTTGTTCCTTGGTTACTAAGTTAAATATGTTCTTCTCTGGAGGCCTTATTCAGATTTAACTTGAAAGTCAAGTAACTAGTTTTAAGAAAAGCATTCTCATACTAGGAGATCTGATCTTAAATGTCAAGGCTGTTTTGGCTCAACAGGGGTTTCATTGGAATTCAAGAACTACTGTCCTAACTACACAGCCCATGCGAGACACAAACTACTTAGCACAACAGTGAAGGCATTATTCATGGCCCTTTTATATCATCGTATCATGATACTCAGAAACCTTACAACCTCCATGCAGCAGCTGTTCGCAAAATTTCCACCATGGTGATCCCTCAAATTGGTGATGAGTGTATTCTCTATGACATTGTTTAGCCCATTCTTCAGGTCAGCTCCTCTCGCCTAGTTTCACGGAGCCTTTCTGTGTAGAGGATTCAGATAGATGAACTGGATCTGTATAAAATGCAAAGCCAATCATTATTAATACCCTTTCTTTCGCTCTTTCAGAGACATGTCAAAAGCCAACTGAAAGGAATGTTATCATCGGTATAACTAAACCAGTTTTCTTTGTGGAGGATAACTTGCCCTACAAGTGTGAAGACGGTTATGAAACTATCGAAAAAGCCTTAGAAGGCAGTTCAAAATGCACAGTGAACGGATGGAGCCCAAAGCCTCAATGTCTATGTGAGTCAGTCAAATATGATTGTTCTGCAATGCAATTACCAGCTTATGTTTGCTTAATAGATAATTCTTAGAACTACTGATATTTAGGCTATAAGTTGCTTCAGTAGGTTCCAAACAGTAAACTTTCTGCTTTCTGATGAAAATGCCAACATCATTCAAATTTATTTTAAAACATGTATTTAAAATATTTATATACCCACTTTTCTCTGAAGAATCTCAAGATTCATAACTTTGATTTGTAACTTTTTTTGTATAGTAGGATGCAAGGGGTTTTTTTATATTTCATTTTTAAAATTTCCCATAAATTATCCTCTGTCTTTGAAGCAGAATTCTAAACCAAAATGGATATTTTACTGCAGATACTCATATTTATGCCAAGAATTACATACTTGTTGATTTAGGAAATCTTATCTCACTAATATATCTAGAACTAAGTTTCCTCTATTGTCGAAGGCTTTCACGGCCGGATTCAACTGGTTGTGGTGGGTTTTCCGGGCTGTGTGGCCATGGTCTGGTAGATCTACTATACCACGGCCACACAGCCTGGAAAATCCACCACAACCAGTAAGTTTCCTCTGATGCAACTGCTCTTTGAACAGAAGAATCATCTGAAATTTATTTTCACTTATATTTATCTGATAGATTTTTCTCCTGTCTATATAACAATAAAGTAGTTATACTAGGTATATGAATCAAAGGATTAAAAATCAGTTGAAAACATTTTCAATTTATTGTACACATGCACAGAGATGATAGTACCAAGCTGTACCTTCAGACAAAAATGAGACAAATTCGAAACTGAGGGATCTTGAAGCTAGAACAAGGTTTAAATCTCTGCCCCACTGTGTCAGCTCACCAGAAGAACAAGCCACTAACTTGTTCTTCACTTCATTAAGGTGTCCACAGTGTTACTATTCAGTAGGTGGTACTGCAGTTTCCTTACTTAGATTACCCTGTGACACAACGCACAAAGGGATTTTCCCCATGCCTGAGGTTGCAAACTGCAAGATTGGGTCTGGAGTTCTCCTGGAACACTAATCTCCAGATTACAGGTAAAGGTTCCCATGGAAAAAAATGGTAGCACCAGAGGGCAGACTCTGTGGCAACACATCCCCACTGAACTTCTTCAGAGGGCAGCCAAATTGTCTGTTTTGACTGGCAACTTCCCATTCTCAGCATCTGTGGTGAGGGACTGATGCTTAGAATGGGAAGTTGCCAGTCAAAACAGACCAGGAACACAGTGGGGAAAGTGCGGGAATGCCATACATTGATGCCAATTACAATAACTGGAAGTGACATCACTGAATTGCAGTATCCTCTAGGATTCCCCCCAGAATCTATGGTTTAGTACATAAAGGGCTTTTCCCCACTTACCTTCTGCTGCACACTACTTGGGCCAAGTAGCGCGGGGTCCCGTGGCACTCCCCACTACAGGGGCGGCGACAACACAGCCGCCCCGAAGCTGCCACTCTCGCGCCCCCTCAGCGCGCGTCATTCCTGGCGCTCTTCAAAACTGAGCCTTTTGACAACCCCGCGCAGAGCGGGGGGTCATGGGGAAGCCCGGGAGCGCGCCAGAAATGATGCGCGCAGTGAGTAGCGTGCAGCGAAGGTGGTAGAAGGAAAAGCGGGGAAAGGCCCAAAGTTTCAGGGAAATCCTTGAGTGTCCTGCAACATAGCAATATCACTTCTGGTTACACAGACAGAAGTGAAATCATGGTGTCAGTGGATGTCACTTTGGTAAGTCTCTCCTCCTCCCCCCGCCACCAGTTTCCATGGGATCCCCAAGCAGCACCCTCAAACCAGGCCCTATAAGTTCTCAAATATTGACTCCTAGATATCCTTTTCCTGCTTGACTTTAATTCCTCCCAGCCAGCTGGCTTCATTGATGCAACTCCATTTTACTAGTGCCTTCAAAATGTTTATCCTTTCATTGTGTCTTCTGGAAGGGAGTAGAGTGTTTTATTTAAATAAATGGCTGTATATTGATTGCTCAAAGAGATGGTAAAATGATGTCCTATTTTAAATCACTGGAACTGGCAGGGCAGATAGCTACACTGTTGGTTGTATTGCTGGTGGTACATACACTTGCTATTAAATTATGTCAAGTGGGTAGAAGGGAGGATTTACAATAGAAGTGGGTAATTTGCTATGAGTTGTATTCCTCAATTGTGTTACCAGGTTTTTATTGTTCGGAAATATTTTAACAAACCGATTAATTTTACCAACATTTCCTTAACAATATTCATGTCTTTCCCCGATATTTTCTTTAGCAATACTGTGTGAAGGTCTTATTCTAGAAAATGGGGATGTTCTGCCAAGAAAGGACCAGTACCTGTACAGTGATACAGTCCAATTTCGCTGTCGCGCCGGACAAACACGCGTTGGTCCTCCCTCTGCTCAATGTTATCACTTTGGTTGGTCTCCACCACCTCCTATTTGTAAAGGTAGGTATGTTGGCAGGTTCTTCACCAAAAGCAGGTATCAATGTACTTATAATTAGTTCTGACCATATTATGGTATTTTTTCATGTTCAGCCAGCACATAATTTTTCAGTTTGGTGATATGTACAGTCATTCTAGAAAATATTTAGTTAACTTCCAATTATAACTGAGTGTAATTTCCCAGCAGGGGTGTAACGAGGCAGCCCTGGGCAAACTGTAGCCCTGGGCAAAACCTGAGTTGGATGCCCCCCCCACCCCAATGGGCGGCCACTCCACCACGACCAAATTTTTTTTGCACCAGGACATTGGTGCCTGCAGGGGGTGCATTGTTAGACATATCAACACCAATATTTCAGTGTATCATCAGGAGACTGTCCTTATGCTACCCCCCAGGTTTGGTGAGGTTTGGTTCAAGGAGTCCAAAGTTATGGACTCCCAAAGGGGGTGCCCCATCCCCCATTGTTTCCAATGGGAGCTAATAGGAGATGGGGGCTACAGTTTTGAGGGTCCATAACTTTGGCCCCCCTGAACCAAACTGCACCAAACCCTGGGGGTATCATCAAGACAGTCTCCTGATGAGACCCTGAAAGTTTTGAGACTGTGCCTTCAGGAATGTCCCCCCCCCCCCAGCCTGCAACCCTCATGGACAGCAATACAGAAAACTCAATGCAGAACAAAGATTCTTGGGCAAATTTCTGGGATGTTCCTGCAGGGGGCGCATTTTTGGATGTATCGGCACCAGAATTTCAGGGTATCATCTGGAAACTGTCCTTATGGTACCCCCAAAGTTTGGTGCAGTTTGGTTTAGGGGGTCCAAAGTTATGGACCCTCAAAAGGGGTGCCCCATCCCCCATTCTTTGCTAAGGAGATGGGGGCTACCCTTTGAGGGTCCATAACTTTGAACCCCCTGAACCAAACTGCACCAAACTTGGGGGGTGCCATCATCTCCAGATGATACCCTGAAATTTTGGTGCCGATACATCAAAAAATGTGCCCCCTGCAGGAACATCCTAGAAATTTGCCCAAGAATCTTTGTTCTGCATTGAGTTTTCTGCATTGCTGTCAATGGGGGTTGCAGGCTGTGGGGGGGGGACATTCCTGAAGGCACAGTCTCAAAACTTTCAGGGTCTCATCAGGAGACTGCCCTAATGATACCCCCCAAGTTTGGTGCAGTTTGGTTCAGGGGGGCCAAAGTTATGGACCCTCAAAACTGTAGCCCCCATCTCCTATTAGCTCCCATTGGAAACAATGGGGGATAGGGGCACCCCCTTTGGGAGTCCATAACTTTGGACTCCCTGAACCAAACCTCACCAAACTTGGGGGGTAGCATAAGGACAGTCTCCTGATGATACGCTGAAATTTTGGTGCCACTAGCCTAAGAACTGTGCCCCCTGCACGCCAAAAATGGAAAACCACTAAAATACCCAAAAACGAACCCAGCATTTTGATGCCCCCCACAAGGTGATGCCCTGGGCAGCTGCCCACCTTGCCCAATGGGCATTACGCCAGTGTTTCCCAGGCTTGATTCAGAAGAAGTCCAAGAATTTATGAACAATTTTGTGAAACTTGGAGGGCAGCAGGGATATTTTGAGAATTTACAGATACTACATTTATAAAAGGCTATGTTCTCATGGTATGCATTTAACCATTTGATAAACTAGTAAAATGGAAATCTATTTATCTGTATTATCCTACCCAGTGGGGAGGAAAATTTTCTCCTTGCAGCATTGTTCCAGTTTCTGACCAGGTACTGAAGTATGATAAAGTTCTTCTAAAAGGATTATACAAATGATGAGTTCACAAAGTATTTAATGGCATATGGAAGTACGACACTTCCCCTCCCTTTTTCACTTTGGCAAGCAGCTCCTTTTTCTTCTTTTTTTCTGTCCGATCCCCAGATGTTAAAATATATATAGTTATATTCTGAACCAGCCTAGGATGCTGAGGAATTGGAAAAACCCTTTGCTCGCCTTTCTTCTCTCCCCACATCTTCCTTCTAAGAAACACTCTCAACTGTTTCCCGTAGGTTAATTATAGCATGCTTTTTGAACCCCCCCTGTCAATCCTTGTTTTCAGATTGATGGAATGCATCTGCAGTTCTATCCATTAGAAGATATATTGCCACTTGGGGCTTCTCTACATGTTTAACAGTAATTATTTCTCCTGGGCTTATGCCATGCAATTGCTTGAAGTTAGGATCCATGCTGGTGGTGCTAAAAATTCCAGTGTCCCCCTGCCACAAATTCCACCATCCTTCCTAGCTACAACTCAGGGCATTCAGCAGCAATGCCTGAGGTGGTTATGAAAACTTATCCATGGACTGTGGTCCTGAGCATGCTTTCTTGGAAGTATGTGATCTTAGAACCTCTTTTAAATGAACAAGTTCTCACAACTGGAATAATATTTTCTTAGCGCCAGAAAAAGTCAACTCTTGCCAGCCACCTAGCAACATTACAGATGGCCGAATTATCACTGATCTTCAACAAGAATATTTACATGGTCAGCAGGTAGAATATGAGTGTAACCTCCAGTATGCATTGACTGGATCCAAGAAGATAGAGTGTGTTGATGGACAATGGACATCTTTGCCCTCCTGTACAGGTAAGCTGAGCAATAAGAGGAATGTGTTGATGGGAGCAATTATGTGCTCAAGCTTCGTTTTGCTCTACTTCTCCCACTTCTGCAGAGAAAAAGAAAATCCTTTTTATTGGTAGCTCTTCTCTGTGTATGTTTTTTTAATCATCTGCTATATAAAATTCTAAAGAAAAAGTACTATAATTATTCTGCAGAAGGATATAACATTTGAAATAGTGTACAACTTAAGGAATAACTTAAAAATGGGGGTGTACTGTCACCCACATGATCAAACCCTTGTGGCTGTACTTGACATGGAGAAGAAAATAAGGGAGGTGACAAGAGCAGATAATATTATGATACTGGGAGACTTCAACTATCCTCACATTGACTGGGTAAACCTGTACTGAAGTCATGTTTTAGAAATTAGATTTCTAGACCTCATAAATGACTGTGCACTGGAACAGTTGGTCACAGAACCAATAAGAGGGGTAGCAATCTTGGGCTTTGATCAGAGTGGAGCTCAAGACCTGATGAGAGAGGTAGAAACAGTGACCACAATATTATTAAGCTCAGCATCCATGTCAATTGAGAATTACCCCATAAGTCAAAAACTGTAACATTTGATTTCAAAAGAGGGAACTTTACAAAAATGAGGGAAAACACAAGAGAGTCAAATCCAGAGGATACTCAACTACAATTTAAAACCACACTAACTGAAGCACAGATAGGATGCATTCCCCAGGTTAGGAAACACACTGTCACATATCAAAAAGAATACCTGCATGGTTAACATCACAAGGTAAGGAAGCTATAAAATGTAAAGAGGCTTCTTTTAAAAAGTGGAAGGTGTGCCCCAATAAATTGAACAAAAGAGTCCCCAAGTGCTGGCAAATGTAATTCAATACTTTGGCATGTGAAAAGAAAATTTGAGGACCAGGTTGCTAAAACCATCAAGACAAACAATACACATTTATTTAAATATACCAAGAGAAGGAAACCAGCCAGAGAAGCAGCTGGAACTGGAAAAGGGACAGAAGAGTGCCACCAAAAGGATTAGGGAGTGGGCACACCTTCCCTATGAAGAAATTCTGGGACTTTTCCGTTTAGAAAACAAGATGACAAGGTGGGGACATGATAGAAGTTATAAAATTATGATTGGGATGGAAAGAGTTGATAAATAGAACTTTTTCTCCCTCTCCCAAAATACTAGAACTTGAGAGCATTCAAAAAAGCTGACAAGTAGTAGATTCTGCAGATTTAAGATAAACAAATAGATCAATACATAGTGAGTCACGAAAAAGTGTAATTTGCTGCCAGATTATTTAGTGATGGCCACAGGCATCGCCAGCTTTAAGCTTTAGACAAATTTATGGAGGATAGGTCTAACAGTGGCTACTAACCATGGTGACAAAAGGGAACCTCCATGTTCAGAGACAGTCAACTTCTGAATCCCAGGGCTAGGTGGCAACATTAGGGAAAGGCCTTGGCTTCTATCCCCTAATGTTGGCCCTCCAAAGGAACTGGTTGACCACTGTGTGAAACAAGATGATGGACTAGATGGGCCACTGGGTTCTTCTTATGTTCAATATAAAGAACACACCAGGGGTCTTCTTATGTTCTTAGGATTACCACATGAACTTGCAGCAGGATGCAAGCGGTGAGTTCCTCAATTCAGAAGCCTCACAGTGGCCATGGCACAAGGAAGGAGGTGATCCTGCCACTCCCCTTCCAATGATGTTTTCCTGATCCTAAAATTTCCCAGGAGCTTAGTTGCCCTGTGGAAAAGCCAGCACGTGAAAGCATTTGGTGCACACGGAGCCCTCTTCTGAGGATGCCCCCCTGGGAATATTTTGGATTAGGAAATTGATGTGGGGCAGAATACAGGAATCCTCCCTCTTCCCATGCCATAGTCCTGATCCAAATCAGATCTTGCAGTGCAATGTGATGGGATTTCAAAGCTGTTATGTAGCTACAAGTCCCCATGGTGATCACATGTGCCTGAGAAATGCTTTATCAAACATAGAGATGTTTCTGCATGGGAGAATTGCCATGTTGATGGAGAAATGCAGGATTTGATTGCTTTTAAGAGCTGAAAGTAGTAGACTTGGTGATTCAGGACGGGCAAATTGCAAAAAAAGTTGAATCTGGATTCGGCTTGTATTCCGACCAAATGTATTGACTTGTATTGATTCGGAAATGCCCAATCGGGAATTCTTAAAGGTCCCTGCTCTCCTTTAATCTCTGCTGAAGGGGGGAGAGAAGAGGTGATTCTCTCCACCCCACCTTTCAGCAGCCAGCATCCCTTTAAATAGCTGCATAGCTTTCC